>NC_092646.1:11035628-11048745 GCF_039555335.1 Amphiura filiformis | reverse complement strand
AGACTTGGAGTCCAGTCCTCGCTTACACAGTTTAGGGTTAGGGCTTAGTGTCGGGGCAGGTACCTGTAATAAGACTAGTAGAGTTGCAGCACCCTATTCGCAATTGCTCCAAATGCTGTATTTTTTCACATTGATTAGGTATAATCTCGAGACCAAATCAAAAAGACAAGTTTGCGTCGATATCAGGGTTAAAGGCGCAGCAAAGATTAGTTGCTGACTCAAGCAGTGATGCAGCATTTTCTCAGTCTGGTTGACAGGGCATCATATTTGAAAACTGGTCTTTAATTCTGTCTCGAATTAAACATATCGTCAGTTATTGACAATTGAACTACTAAGTTAATCTCTAGAGACAGAAGGTCCTATCTGCTAATATAGCTGCCCTATAGACATTTTTGAAAAAAGTCTGCATTATATAATGTGTACAATCTCAACATATGACATCTGGCAACTATTAATTTAATGCAGCAGTGTGGAAAACGCCCCATTACCACTTTGCAGCCCTTGAACATGTTTAAAACTCAAAACTGCCAAGAGGTTACATAGGAGGTTTGCTTTAAAAAACATGTTCAGGGGCCACCATGACACATTTTTCCTCCCAAGCGACAATTTTCAGGTAGGGCTTTCTTGACCTAATTAAACCCTGGAGTATTGTATGTATATACATAATTTATTTTTTATACCATCAGTTTTATCTCCCAAACCACTCCAAAAATATATAAATAGTGTGAACCAAAAACAGCATATCTTGGCCGATTCACGCACATGTATTAAAAACTGATCAATAATCTGCTATTTTGCATTGCTGATTTACACTAATAAATTGTTTGAACAGTACACAATATTTGGTGGTGTTTGAAGACATTCTGAGCTTGTATTTAGTAAGTTATGAAGCATGAGAGCCTATAGTATCTTGACTCACGTTGAGTCGGTTGTTGGCCACAGGTTTAAATCACTAGCATTTGCTCAAAGCGCTGGAGTACAGACTGAAGTTCTGACAAGTGGGAAGTGACCCCATATTTGGGCACTGGGGTAAGCTGAAAACATGGGGTTGCAACTTGCAAGATTATTTATTGATAAGGCAAAAAAAATGTTTTCTTGCCCTCAGCGACCGACCGAAAAAAATAGAAATCTTGGGTCAAGTTTTTTCTTCTTTTTTTCTCAATCACTTTTTTTTTCAATCAAAAGAAACCTTAAATTTGGACAGGTTTATATTTGTTATTTACTGGTTTTATCTATTAAATGCATATTTGATTAAAACAAGAAGTATTTCCATTTAAATTCAGTCCAAAATGCAAAATTTATCAATACTAGCCTTTTCAAAATGGGGGTGGGGAGATGGAGAAAGAAGTCATGACAAAACAAAAAAGATAGACCTACCTACCTTCGACATTTTTGTCTTGGAAGGGCAACCAAACAATGGCCTAAGATGGGATTGTGAATGATGTGACTCAATTTTAAAATGGAGTCATAGAGTGAATAGACTTCAATAAAATGGGGTCACGTTCAGAAAAAGGTTGGGGTGGAAATGGTTTAACAATGCGTTACTAGAGAGAGTCTGGTACTGGTATGTACTATTATAGTCTTGCTTATTTGTGTGGAATTTCCCAAGGTAAAATAATCACACTATAGGCCTATATCATATCAAAAACAAATTTATTTACCTCATGTATTTAAAGCCTTGCATGAAATGTAAGCTGTAGAATGTTGTTAAGTAATTTAATACATTGTATGATAAAATTTCATTTGAAATGAAGTATTGCTGAATTTTATTAAAAGATCTATTGACCTCATTGTAAAGTTCTTAAACTATTTAATAAAGTTGTATTATAAAAACAAATTGTTGAACAAAATTGAAACATTTGTGCGTATTTTCTTTTACTGAATATAGTATTTTCTTTTAATGAATAGAGTATTTTCTATTTTCTGCAGCAGAAAATTATCCCTTGCCCATTGTTGAAATTACTAAATGACAGAGCTTTAAAGCCATACTGCACGTATTGGTTATTTTTTTTTATCCAAGGCTGTTTTTTCTGGCATTTCCCAGTCTGGGAAATAATAGCAATTTTACGAATGGGCAAAATGTTATGTGCAAAACTCAGCGAAAATGTGGAATTTTGATGTCAAAATGTGTGCATCAATTTGCAGATTTGGTGTAAATTTCTAAAAAGAAATAAGGTCATTGGGTGTAAGCTGAAAAAAGGGGGTCATTACCGTGAAGTTTGCTTCAAAAAGGGTCTAGTGACAGGACCATGGCATACAAATATAATTATGGGAGTGGCCCCCGAGCCTACTTCAGAATTATTTGAAAGGGGGTGGTCATTGGGTGACAACAAAACAAAAAATGTTATTATGTGAGAGGCAGTTGAAAATGGTGTTTTGTAATGTGGCTGCATATCCACCCATTTTGAGTGAATGCCCCCCAATATTTTGGCGATACCAGAATACTATCTGGATATTTGAAGAAATTCCAAATTGTGTCAATGACAACCAATTTTAGTGTTCCCACTCCAAATGACCCCATTTTCTTGGAGACCACACTGAATGACCCCCTTTGAACAAAATCCCCATAGATAGACCCTAATGTCCAGGCCTGTACACAGGGGGGTGCGATATGCAAAAGTTCCACAAATTTAGTTTTTTACGCTTTTTTGACAAAAAAAGGTCCAAATTTTGGGGAAGAATGTCCTCTTTTTCAAAATCAGCACCCCCATATGAAATCCTCTGCGTACGGGCCTGCTAATGTACTCCGGTGAATTTGTGCAACTTTGAAGTCCATGTATTTACGTAATAAATTTATAAGAATTTCTAAAAGTACATTTTTGAAACAGGTAAAAAACCAAAATTTTGGTTTTCTAAATTTTATAAGCTAACAGATTTTCATTATTTCAACACATTTTAGAAATTGCCACTCAGCCAAAGTAGATAATTTTATTTTCTCTGATTATGTGTCTGTAATATTAGTTACACAGTAAAAGTTCAAAACAACATTTCACTACCCCAAATTTTTTTTTTTTTTTGCACATATACACTTCCCCTCTACCAAAACTAACAGTGACTTCATTCTTTTTTACCTATGCTAAATTACATGTATATATCTATGTAAATTATCAATCGTTTGAATTGCACTTTTATTTGTAATTCCTGGTCTTTCATTTGGTCAAAATAATTGAGCTTAATTGTAACACCAGTATTTACCCTCAACACTGACACAAATCGAACAATCACAATATAATTATGTCTCCCTAAAATACATCCATAAATTTTAGCATTCCCTCTAATTTTTTTTCTTCCATGGGAGACATCCTATGTGAAACTCCCGAAAAGAAGTAAAATTAAAGCAACAGTTGCCATGTTTAGGCCTATCTTCTCTTTTAGCCCCCCCAAAAAAAATGTTTGAGCTTTTGCACACACTCCATCAAATTCAAATTTCAATAATGCAATTTAATTTTGGGCTAAAATAGAATAATCTGAAATTGAACATTTTATGAGTCATCTATCCAAATTTGTTACTGCCACTGCAAGATCTAAGTTTGTGAAAACTTACAAAAGGTCCATTTTCTGCTAAAAAGAGCCATCAAAGTGCGTTTAGGGCATAAAGTCCACTAACGGTGTTTTTGGTTTGTTTTTTTACATCAATGCCAATTTCTCCCCCCCAAAAGTCTACATTTTGGCAAATGAAAACTTGCTTGGATGACATAATTTACAGTCTCCGGTCCCAGTAAATTATTTTCTCTGATTTGAGGGCACATAAAGAAAATTACACAAATTTTAGTACATATGATGATAACACAAAACGGTGAGAGAAATAAAGTTTGGAATGTGGATCATACTATAATGCTGTCCAAGACCCACATTTGCAAATCAATTTGCAAATCAGTGCCATAACTTAGAAAGATTGTGAGCTTAGAAATGTGATGTTGATGGCCTAGGCTACAGTACTATTTAAAGTAAGTACTCCACTCCAACGAAAACATCAAAATAAAAACGGTCCACACATGCATAGCACCTGGGAAATAAATAAAATTACATATCGGATGATACATTTAATTTTCCTTTAATGGAGAAGGGAGAAGTTTTATGTGTTAGATTATTTTGGTTTAGTTGGGTTTGACACGCTAGTGTAGTAGCAGGCAGGATATTTTGCACAAGTCGCCATCAGTTTCATAAATGTGTGCCAATTGCTTCCCCCTTTCTACCAGCCAACCTGCCATCCAAGGCATAGCTCAAAATCTTTCAGACCAATTTATAATTATCTAAAAGTTTTGATGGTCACAAAAAATTTATGATGATATATAAAATGAATATGATATTGCAACTTTCATTTGTTATTTCATGTAAAATGATTGTTTAAATTGTACCACAAGCTACCACATGAAATCATAATTTAAGTCCAAATGATTATACCAAATTTGTGAATGTGCCAATTTACATGCTGCCCTCAAGATTGACTTTAGTTTCAGAACTTTTCAACACCCTAGAACAAATAATGGATTTACCGAAAATTGCATACGCTGATACCCGTGTAAACGACAGGCTTTCACAACGATAGGAACCGATTGGAACTTCAGAAACGCCCAGCACCAGTCGGCACATCAAAAACAACAACAGTGAAGGTATGCAGTTTGTTTACGAATTTAGGCGAAAGGTGTGCAACTTTGAGTGACTTTTACACAATGTTACATGGATGATGTAAGTTTTTACATTGTTTATATGTTTGGAAACAACTGTGGTAAGTACAGATATATCGACTGTGCTTTGCCTGCTTTGGTAAATGAAGTAAGGATGAGGAGGAGTGCGTGGATGTTTCAAGCAAGTGAGGTATGCATGCATGCCATTGCCCGATTTAAGCTTATCATCATCTGGTGTAGACTATACTAAAATGCAGAAAACCTTTGACGAGCGCGTATTGTAAGGATACATCAGCGTATATACTGCGTTACGCACTTGTCTCTGATTGGCTGCTAAGATGAAATTTATGAATGAACTGTCGCCCGTCTGGCGTTGTTAGCGCCGAATTTGCAACATCACGGTGATCGCGCTGTAAAAGGTTTGCTGCATTTTAGTATAGTCGATTATCGCACTTTCAGTTTCCCAGCGTTTGAGCGGGAATTGGATTGCGTGCTTTTTCGATGTCTAGTGAGCAAATTTCTTCAATATTTTGAGAAAATGATGTCAAATTTTCTATTCTGTATTGTTTGGTAATAATGTCTTTTGCCAATAGTATGTTTAAAGTTGTAATTTTGTGTTTTTGATCGCAAAGATCGGATATTTTCGTTCACGATTGAATTCTGAACCCTTCGCAAGGGTGCCGATTTGACAGAACTTTGGCGATAATTTTGCCTTTTGGACACTAAAATGCTTTTCGATCCTTAATTTTGTTTCAACCGAGTCTTAAATTTGCAAGCTGTCTGATTTGGTACCACTTATATACATTGATGAAATTTTAAAGATTTTTTTTCAAGTTTCTAACCGGCGCAAATCGTTAAGTGTGTATTTCCATTGACATCCAAAATGGCGTAAGCCAGTCCTCAATATACATAGGTGCAGGCGTATATAGGACTGTGCAAATCTAGTGTGAACTGCGGAACTCAGTCCTCAATGATAGTCAGTCATTTATCTTTTGGTGCGTTATATGACTATTATTTGCATCTGGTGATGATCATGTGTGATAGTACAGTAATAAGTATTAATACTGCAGTAACTGCACTATAGTATAATATTTCGCTCTGTAAACCTTTGAGAGCATTTTTCTGTGATGTTAACAGGTCTTGTGCCTCTAAAGCATAGCATCGTCAATTGTGTACTTACATGTAAGTAAGTTCTAAGCTTTTTGCTTTCATGTTGGCAACATTTGCAACACGTATGTCGTATTTACGTATGTACGAGAGATGTTAATTCTGCCGCCACACTATCATGACTATGACTATTTCATGATTTAGCGGTACAAAAAGCAAACCTTGACTAAGCTTAGATTATATATAGTTAAACACAGTTGATAGTCAGCTAAATTTGCCCACCTGATAGTCGAATAACGACCAAAATAACTGACTAGACATTTATCATACATGTAACTTGTAAGAAAAGTACCGTACGGTACTCGAGAATCAAGTTTCAAATTTGCATATAATGTGCAGGGGTCAAATTTGTTTAAAAATTTAAAATTCATCATAATCATGATACTTCCATATAGTGATATACTAAAGCACTATAAAAAGTGCTATACAAATGCAAAATTGGGTAGCAGATACTTCAAAATAAGGAGCAAACTGCTAGATGCGACACAGCCTAATTCGAACCCTGATAATGTGCGCATGATAGTTACACATTTGATACTTTTGTCTTTTCGATTAGGACAGCGGTGACATTTTTGCACCAGATGTTATTTGTTGTGTTTATGTTGAAATTTGGATGAAAGTTATTTACAATGTTTAGATGAGTCGACTGTATCTTTTGATTTAAATTGACCTAAGGCTAAGGCCCTTCACAATTGATTCTTAGTTTCCTGTTTCATGGTTGGAAACGAGGGATGTGGGTGACTTTTAATTATTAATTATCTATTATTTTCTTTATTTTAAAACAAGTGGTCGCAACCTATATCAACCCGTTTGGCAAGGAACATGCATTTTATTTTACAACTATCTGTTTGATTTTATGCATAATGGTACAGTTATGTTCTTTGTTTATTCATCATTATTCAAAAATAGTTGATATGATCAAAGCCAGAAAGTAGCAAATGGGAGTCATTAAAAGTTATTTTAAAAGAGAAAATCCAAAATATAAATAAAATAATTAAATATTTTGCAATTCTCTACTTTGGATGCGGGCAGGAAACAGGAAACTAAGAATCACTTGTAAAGGGCCTAATTTCTAAAATTTTGTTGAAATGCAATTTTAGCAACATTTTTGATGTGATCACCTGTCGTGATCGGCTGTGTTTACTTCTGAACTTCCATTGCTTAACACAGTGTCATGCTTCAGCGAATCCGACTAGATTTTGAATGTGAAGCTATCAGTGAGCAAATTTATAGCTAGACTTCTCAAGCAAGGGCAGTTTTATCTGCTTGAAACAATTGCTTCTTTTTTTTCTGTTTGATTTTGTGTACATCTGTTTATGTGCATAGTGCTTTCCATCACTTCTAGTGTACTTTTGCATTGTTTTCCTGACAATTCTGTGGGTTCTGGAATGGGCAATTTTGGCCATCAATAGTTATAATTTGGATTTTGGTTTATCGTGTCTAGTGCACTTTTTTTTTTATTCCCATTGATCCCTGTTGTTTTTGCAGGTTTAACACTTCTGTGTGGGCCTTGGAACTGGTAATTTTTGGCTTCAAACTTTACTTCTATGCCTAAATCTGTTTTTTTTTCTGGACACTCTGTGTACCATCTAGCCTGTATTTTACTTGTTTCACCACATCGTGGTACCTTGCTGTTTTTCTTTCCTATTTAATTATACAGTAATTATCACAGTGTTTTCATGACCAGTATCATCCTATTGTTGCATGTAGTTGGATCCCTTGGAACATTTTTATAAGCTTTCATAAAATGTGTACATACAGTAGGTTTGTTGGCATGAAATGATTAGTTTTGACCAGAGATTCTGGTACAAAAATTGGTAGTATAAATGCAATGTGTACAACTACCCAGCAAACACAAGAATGTGGGGAAAAACATTATAAAATGTGATAAAAACCTTTTGTTTTGGTCAAAATGTTTTACATTTACATGTCAGGTTATATAAAGGTAATGGACACATTTTAAAAACATTTATTTTTATATGAAAAAACACATTTCAAAAATGTTAATAAAATGTTATCTTGCAAGATATTTTGCAAAATATTTTGTCAAAACATTTACATTACTGCAAGTTAAAATGATTTGCATCAAGATGTATAAATTTTATTAAGGGCTGGGGTATGAACGTTTGGACAGTATTTTGGGGGGACATGAGAGCACATCAGATATATCGAATTGCATTCTGAATGCGAAGAATGTCCTTCTGATATAAATTTGATTTTTTGAAATTCGCGATATAATACACATTTTAATGGGAAATGATTAAAAATTGATATTTTTAATATTTAACATTGAAAGTAAACTCAAAGTAAACTATCTAAATCTAATGTGTATGTAACTTGGATGAAAAGCTGACGATATTAAATTGAACATTTTGACCTGTCGTATTGAAGATATGGATTTTGTTCCCCAAAACACCAACAAAATTAGTTGTCTTTGAGGGAAAAAATGTATATCTTAAATATAAAAGGTCAAAATTTTCAATTGATCATTGACTTTTCATCCCAGCTACATGTACATACAGAAATTTTTTAAATATCCATTTTAATAATTAGTTATAAAATTTGTATCATATGGCGAAGGACATTCTTCGTATTCAGAATGCAATGTGATCGCACATCAAACACTCTCATGTCCCATAAAAAATACTGTCGAAACTTTCATATCAGAGCCCTTAAAACATTTTATGCCCTTTATATAACTTGACATTGAAAAGTTTTTTGTAGAACATTTTGAGTTTGCTGGGTATATGACAGAAAAGGTAAATCTGGGTTGGTTGGGCCCGTAGAACAGGGTTTTTTTGTTTTTGTTTTTTTAGTTGCGCAAGATCACCACTATTGTGCACTAATTCATTAGGATCATTAAGGTCTGTGACCTTTCTAATGAAAATAACAGTTGTAATTAAAGTCCATACGTTCACCTTAAGTGGATCTTTCCCATATCTGTTGTTATTAACCCTCAGGCATCCTCAAAATTATTTCAGCTTAAGCAGAATTAAATTAAATTGGATAACTTGGATCCCACAAGTGTGTTCCATTGAATTGCTTTTATGTTTTAGGTGTGCACAGTTTATTGAGTGGATTGGTATATTAGTTGTGGAAGGTCATAGCCTAATTTAAATGGATAGGGTAAGGACAGGGAAAATGTGTGATCTAAAAACGCCGAAAATTAGCGCATTTTGGGTACTATTGTGCATTTTAGGTCCAACAGGGAATTTTAAGATTTGCCCAAAATAACCATTTTTCAGTTACTCATTTTCCCAAAACCTGAAGTTTTCACTAAAATCAAAGAATCCATAATGATCTGCAACATAATCCATGTTAAAAAGTATAGAAAATATGCCGTCATAAAATTTGGAAGAAAATATAGAAGAAAAAGTAAACATTTTTAATATTGCATATATTTGAACTGTTGGGGAGAAAAGTCACACATTTTGTTAAAAATGTGCAAATTCAAAAACTAGGCGCACATATTTTTTACCCTCAAAAATGGCGTATTTTCTAGATTATAAGGGAGTATGTTATCGTACTTACCTTTGGTGTATTCCCTTTGCATTCCCTTTTGATAAGCAATTGCAATTCATTTCATACCAGCTATGCCATTCCATAAACACAACACACTGTGATTGCTCTGCCCAGAGAAAGGGTGTCACGGTTTTGGGTGGGTGCGTTCTCGTTCTGAACTTGTATTGTAGCGAATAAAGATATTTTTAGCAGCTGTCACACATGTATAGAGTCGTATACATACTATATTACTTTCAGTTTCAAAAGAGTACCAGTAGGTTGTTAATTTACTCCCCTTCCCTTTTTTTTTTTTTTGCTTTTGTGTCCCAATCTGTCCTGGTTTGTTAGGGAGCCTTTAAGGTTAGCATCTGTTCTGCTATCAAGCAGTTAAATCAAAATTTACACGACTATTAAACATATTTTTTTAAAGATGATAATATTTTGATGTCTTAAAGTTGGTCTTTTTAAAACCTTGGAATTATGAAAGCTTGGGCCTCCCTAATAATAATTATTTAGTAATACTACTAACTAATAAAAATAATAATAATAACATAATAATAATAATGATAATAACAACAACAATATTGATAATGTATTGTTTATGCTAATAAATAAAAGCACAAGTATATAGTATGTGAGTATGTGCCAAGGTTATTTTTAAAATACAGTGCGAATGATACAAATAAAGGATGGCAAGGTTGTACATAGTCCTGTCATAAGTTTAAAGTTCCATTCAGTGAGCTCAGCAAAAGTATAAAAAAGTTGTTTATAAATTGCTTAAAAGTGTAGGATAAGTTGTTACAACTGTCATTGTGTATTTTGGAAATGAAAAATAACAAGGAAACACATTTTTGACAAAGTTGAAGCCCCATTGAAATACATGCAGCTAATGTATATATTACAGATTCATGTAAAAGTCTTACTTTGTCTTTCATTACATGGCTTTCAGCTATGTTAGCAGACTGCACATCTATGACAATGACAAAGGTATACGAAATCTGAATTTTGATGATTTTTACGATCATCCGGATGAGCAAATCACTGAATGGGCCTTTAACTATTGAAAATGAATAAGAAATTGAAATGTATGTTTTAAAAAGTACCTCATCTGGAATATACATCCCGTATATATTGCTTTTCATTTGACTATTTCTATTTGACTGCACCTGTAATAATGACAAGGCTTGATTATACTGTCAGTTCATATTAACCTGGCTAGGCTGAAGAGGTTGAGAATATAACAAGGGTTTGACACCGATACGAGTATAGGAGGCTAGAATCACAGCTGAATATGATGCCTTCCCATGATGCATTGCTTTTCATTTGACTGTTTCTATTTGACTGCACCTGTAATAATGACAAGGCTTGATTATACTGTCAGTTCATATTAACCTGGCTAGGCTGAAGAGGTTGAGAATATAACAAGGGTTTAACAGGAGATATAGGACGATACGCGTGTAGGAGGCTAGAATCACAGCTGAATATGATGCCTTCCCATGATGCATTGCTTTTCATTTGACTGTTTCTATTTGACTGCACCTGTAATAATGACAAGGCTTGATTATACTGTCAGTTCATATTAACCTGGCTAGGCTGAAGAGGTTGAGAATATAACAAGGGTTTGACACCGATACGAGTATTGGAGGCTAGAATCACAGCTGAATATGATGCCTTCCCATGATGCATTGCTTTTCATTTGACTGTTTCTATTTGACTGCACCTGTAATAATGACAAGGCTTGATTATACTGTCAGCTCATATTAACCTGGCTAGGCTGAAGAGGTTGAGAATATAACAAGGGTTTGACACCGATACGAGGATTGGAGGCTAGAATCACAGCTGAATATGATGTCTTCCCATGATGCATTGCTTTTCATTTGACTGTTTCTATTTGACTGCACCTGTAATAATGACAAGGCTTGATTATACTGTCAGCTCATATTAACCTGGCTAGGCTGAAGAGGTTGAGAATATAACAAGGGTTTGACACCGATACAAGTATAGGAGGCTAGAATCACAGCTGAATATGATGCCTTCCCATGATGCATTGCTTTTCATTTGACTATTTCTATGTGACTGCACCTGTAATAATGACAAGGCTTGATTATCCTGTCAGCTCATATTAACCTGGCTAGGCTGAAGAGGTTGAGAATATAACAAGGGTTTGACACCGATCTGAGTATTGGAGGCTAGAATCACAGCTGAATATGATGTCTTCCCATGATGCATTGCTTTTCATTTGACTGTTTCTATTTGACTGCACCTGTAATAATGACAAGGCTTGATTATACTGTCAGCTCATATTAACCTGGCTAGGCTGAAGAGGTTGAGAATATAACAAGGGTTTGACACCGATACAAGTATAGGAGGCTAGAATCACAGCTGAATATGATGCCTTCCCATGATGCATTGCTTTTCATTTGACTATTTCTATGTGACTGCACCTGTAATAATGACAAGGCTTGATTATCCTGTCAGCTCATATTAACCTGGCTAGGCTGAAGAGGTTGAGAATATAACAAGGGTTTGACACCGATACAAGTATAGGAGGCTAGAATCACAGCTGAATATGATGTCTTCCCATGATGCATTGCTTTTCATTTGACTGTTTCTATTTGACTGCACCTGTAATAATGACAAGGTTTGATTATACTGTCAGCTCATATTAACCTGGCTAGGCTGAAGAGGTTGATAATATAACAAGGATTTGACACGATACGACTATACGAGTATACATGTAGGAGGCTAGAATCACAGCAGAATACCTTCCCATGATGCATTGTGCTTTTAACCACACATCTACATATGCTTGTCAAAAGCTTTAGGACTAGTGGGGGCGCCAGGAATTGTTTTTGAGTGAACTTGGGGTGGGGGGGCAAAATCAATTAATTTTGCGCAAAATTGCCACAAAAAGTGGACATTTTTTGCAATTTTGGGTTTTACTGGGGTAGGGGCAACAGGAGGAAAGAGTTCTGTCTGGGGCATTCTCCCCCCTCCCATGGCGCCACCACTGTTTGGGGACACTGTCAGCTAGTATAGTGCACATAATTTATGTAAATGTGGACCCTCCCAATTAATGTTGAATGAGCAAAGTTGCTCATGTGCACAGTCCAGTGTACAATGTAGGACTTCTTTGCAGCCAATTTTTTTGGTGGGGGGGGTCCTCCAACCCCTATTAGCCAGTAGCCACCACCCTTCAAATTTGTTTCCAAATTTGTAAACCCTAATTGACAATTTCAACAACCCTTAAAATGAAATTTATCAAAAACCACACTACATCGGTTGGGGTGGGTTTACACATGTGTAGGCTTGACAACCAAGAAAGCATCAATTAGCACACAAGCCATGTAGGCCTATAAATCCAGTGCAACTTTTGATGAGCATTATGGCTATACATTATGGGCATTATTCATGTAACATTGATTTATCATTATTGTGCATTGCAAAAGTGTGCTAATATTGCAAGCCTCAGTCAAACCAAATTTTGTCTTTTTTTCTTCAAAATAATGTTATGCTGGTTTAATGTAGAAAATATTGAAATATAAGGTATAAGGAGATGGAAAGGTTCTTCAGGAAAAAAAAAACCGGAGGCACCAAAAGGCAATTGCCTTGGGTGCCTCATGCCTTCTGCCTTGGTGCCCCTCAAAATGTGTAACTTTGGATACATTCTTTAGCATGTGACTGCCTTGGTGCCCTAGCAGGCCTTAGCAGAATTGCCTGGCTACCCTTGCAAATTATGCCAAAATGAACCTTTTCCCCTTAAGTTCTCTAAGCACTGTGGGCTTGAATGAACATGCATACTGGGCAACGCTGTGACGTGG